>NC_064307.1:46191792-46216792 GCF_023373825.1 Bactrocera dorsalis
GAGGCAATATTTTTCGACTAACGCTAGAGACTGTTTAGTGAATAATAACTAGTCACAAATTGAGACTTTACCTCAAAATGTCTCAAATGGAGACTAGAGACTGGTTACAGAATCCCGCTATAAGTGTTAGAAGATACGTTAGCGCAGGATTGCACTACAAGTGCAGTCCTTTTGTTTGAGGATTTGGTATAGTTTGTTCGATTTGCTGGAGAGTAACGCTTGGCGAATCGAATGCAGCTGTAGTTAGTTTGGCAAATGAAATATGTACATATTTTAAAGAGCTGTATTTTTCGTCCGTATGTCTATGTAAAATATGTACATCTATATTCTTATAGGAGAGCGTGGTTCAAAGCAATACATAATATGATTTTAAACACATCTCTAAATGCCATAATATCTGAACGGAAAAAGGATATTATTGAAATATGCTTTGCTGGAATTGATGAAAGCGATCGGATATTATCTCTACATATATGGCAGTGCATATTACTTGTACAGTCAACCTACGCTGATTGGTAAGTTCAAATACATTATAATTAACGGCATTTAGAAATAAGAATAAGAAGTAAGGTTGAAATACTCAAAAAGAACACAAAAAGATAGGGACATATGTATATACATCGAGACAAAAAAGTACCCGAAAATTGTAAATTAAACGCAAAATATTTAATTAATCATCAATATTTATTTTGTCGCCTTAATGTAATCTCCACCAGATGTAATACATTTATACCACGATTTTTCTAGTCCTCAAAACAGTCCTTTTCATAAACACTTTTTGGGATGACCATCAGCTCATTCAGCGAATTTCGTTTTATCTCTTCGATCGACTGAAAATGGGTTCTATTTCGATGATTGTTGACATGTCTTATCGGCAGTTGTAATGCTCTCCATGAATGTGGGATCGGAATTAGCACGATGAAGCATGTCCAAAAAGACCTGTTTGAAAAAAGTTTTATCGGGACGAGTCGAGCAAGAACGCGTTTTATACCCAAAATCATTCAAACGAACTCGTGAGAGTTATCGAGTTCCATTGCCATCCCTCTAACTCTTGCCTGACGATTTTTAAGCATCCACTCTTGACGGTTTTTTTTAATTTTCTTCAGTTGAAGAGGTCCAACGAGGCATATCTTCAACGATCTCCCGACCGTATTTGAAGGCTTTTGTTTTTGATAAAACTGAATCACCGCAAGCCTTTTCCAACATTCGCAACTTTCCCGCACATGAAATTTGGTAAGAAGGTCCAAATTTGAGGTAAATTCGTTGTTCGACATTTTTACCCATTGTAAAAATCGCAACCCGGGGAATTTAATTACATTTTCCGGGTGCTTTTTTATCACAAACTATATATAAAATAGCATTTATATCTGAAGTAGGAGGAGCTTAACTCCAATTGCAAATGGAACACATTACTCGCATAGATACATAACGGGTGATTTTTTTGGGGTTAGGATTTTCATGCATTAGTATTTGACAGATCACGTGGGATTTCAGACATGGTGTCAAAGAGAAAGATGCTCAGTATGCTTTGACATTTCATCATGAATAGACTTACTAACGAGCAACGCTTGCAAATCATTGAATTTTATTACCAAATTCAGTGTTCGGTTCGAAATGTGTTTCGCGCTTTATTTTTGTTCAGCGTGGAGGCTCATTTCTGGTTGCATGGCTCCGTAAGTAAGCAAAATTGCCGCATTTGGGTGAAGAGCAAGCAGAAGCCGTTCAAGAACTGCCCATGCATCCCGAAAAATGCACTGTTTGGTGTGGTTTGTACGCTGGTGGAATCATTGGACCGTATTTTTTCAAAGATGCTGTTGGACGCAACGTTACGGTGAATGGCGATCGCTATCGTTCGATGCTAACAAACTTTTTGTTGCCAAAAATGGAAGAACTGAACTTGGTTGACATGTGGTTTCAACAAGATGGCGCTACATGCCACACAGCTCGCGATTCTATGGCCATTTTGAGGGAAAACTTCGGACAACAATTCATCTCAAGAAATGGACCCGTAAGTTGGCCACCAAGATCATGCGATTTAACGCCTTTAGACTATTTTTTGTGGGGCTACGTCAAGTCTAAAGTCTACAGAAATAAGCCAGCAACTATTCCAGCTTTGGAAGACAACATTTCCGAAGAAATTCGGGCTATTCCGGCCGAAATGCTCGAAAAAGTTGCCCAAAATTGGACTTTCCGAATGGACCACCTAAGACGCAGCCGCGGTCAACATTTAAATGAAATTATCTTCAAAAAGTAAATGTCATGAACCAATCTAACGTTTCAAATAAAGAACCGATGAGATTTTGCAAATTTTATGCGTTTTTTTTTTTTTAAAAGTTATCAAGCTCTTAAAAAATCACCCTTTACATATGTATATTACTTGAGTAAAATATTTTGGTTTTTCTTGAATAATTAAATTATTTCTCTATTGAAGTCCGCACAACTTAAAATATTTTATATAATAATCGATAAAAAGAAGGCTGAAGTTTATGAGCCAAACAATTAATTTAATTTTGCCAGCGAGATGAGAGTATTAATACTTAAAATCAACTTTAAAATAGGCAATATTATTGCCCAATCAGTAAAGACAACTAATGAAAACAATATGAGAAAGCGGTTCTTAAGTTATAATAATCATTAATAAATATATTTACGAATATTTGAATACTAAATTTACTCTCTTTGTAGGTACATACATTTGGACTTCAGCAGTTCGGTTGAATACAGGCTATGGAGTTTGCTTCAAAATAATTTCTTTAATAACTATGAAAGCATCTGTCCTAAAATGTTACCATTTTGTTCAGCATTAATTTCAATTCGTATTAATAATTTCGACTGGTATATTTTTATGAAACTGTTTCTAGAAAAACTAAAAAATGTTTTTTGTTCTGAAACTCCTAAGGCTAATGGAACAGATAACCTAGCTATATTGAATTCATATTTCGACTGTTTAAAGCTGGTATTAAATACGATGAATAGTACGGAATTATCGTTTGATGAGAAACAACGAAATACCTTGGAACTTTTACATAAAAACATAATTGATCCTACAAAATGGTTACTCAGAGCAAATATAATTAATTCTTGTAAAACATTTTTCGATTCAACTCTTCAAATGTTTGCTGACATTCAAATAGAAAGTGAAGATAATGAACAGATACAAGCATATCTTTTAAAGGAATTCTGGAATTCGATATTTGATTTGGTAACTTCACTAATTACTGATACAGAACATTATCCCGAGGGGATTATTGATATCTTCCAAAGTCTAGTTAAATTGAATCATGAAGGCTTAAGTAATAAGTTGGATTTATTATTACCTAATGAAGAAAAAGATAGAAATAAGAATAAATTAAAAGGCTTAGCCTCCGAATTAGTTAATCATTGCTTAAAACGAATTTCTGGTAAAGAATGTGAATTTTGTCTAAAACACCTGTTGATACTTATGGATCTATTTTCCGACACCAAATTCCATATAAATATAACAAACAACTTCGATGTTACAAAATCTTTAGAAATATTTATTGACCTAATACCTATGGCGAATGAAAATCTTTACGTTGATATTGCCAAAAATATTTTCAAATTTTTAAATTACTTGGACGGTGATCAACAATTCGATTTTATCAACAATAGACTAATCTCCGTAAGTGGTTCTAGTGGTTTTTTTTGTTAACTTGATAACAAGCATTAGTTCTATTTTCAGGTATCCTCTAGGCATATGCAAATTTTGATTATTGAGCGTTTATTGTTGCAACCATTGAAAATTGGAAAACGTAAGGATATGTTGTTATCCAGCCCAGATGTCAGGACAATAATAAGTGATATAACAAGAGAAGCATTACTTGAAAAGTCGAAAGAAAAAATTAATTGGTTGCAAACACTGTTTCTACAAAATGATAGTGATAATTTCTTCATTGGTTCCACCTCATTGGATGAACTGCTAAGCATAATTTTTGAGCCTCTTGAAAGAGATGAAAACTATGAGCTGGTTGAATTATGTGGCCAAATTATTTCTAAAGTCTTGCCGAAGATATTTTCTTGCGGAAGTGTTTTTATTGAAACAAAAACGAAGTCATTCATTAAACTATTTTCGTTTTTGATTAAATCGTCAGCAAATAATTCCCTTAAGGAAGAAACACTTTCTGATCTATCCAAATGTTGGGAAAGTGTGTTATGCGATGAACATATCGTAAATGAAGTGACAACTTTACATTGCATTTCAAATTTGCGACTGATGAATACGCTTACCTTATCAAATATATCAAAAAGTGCAGATTTAATAATTCGTTTTATATTCCGCAGTACTGCCAAATATACTACACCTCAATTGAGACATACTGCTTTAAATAATCTAATAAATATGTTTACTTCGACTACGGACATTTCTGCATTGCACGAAAAATTGAAAAATTATACTTTATTTATGGAAGCCCTAAATGGCATTGTTTCCACAAAAGTAGAAGTGCACTATGAATGTTTAGAACTTCAGGCTATAATTATAATTTTACAGAGATCACTTCTGAACATATATATAATCAAAAGATTACAAGAAAATGATTGCAAAGAAATGAGCATAATAAATCGCCAATTATATCACGAATTGCTCAATTGTATAGTTTTTACATCTGCTGCCGAAAGTGTTCTAAACATAAAACCTGAGGTAAGACTTATTTGTTTGTTGCATCGTTTATATATGTAAAAATATTTGTCTATATGTACATTTCTATATAAAGGCTAATTCATATTCTGAATAATTTATCTGTTTGCAAGCTTCAAAAAATATTGAACTGTATACCCTGAACAGGGTATATTGAGTTTGTCACGGACATAAATGAACAGCATGATAAGCTGAGTCGTAGCCACGTCCATCTGTCTGTATATAGACAAAGTTTTTGAGATATCGATATCAAAATGCTCCTAGCCTCCATAATTAAATAAGAATTTCAAACTTCCGGTTGGCTTTATACCATATATGTATATCGGTCAATATGTAAGCCTTAGCAAAATACATATAAATATAGTATAATATTGGGCTACTATAGGTATTTTAATGACAAAAATTACCGCAGCTTCCATATACTACATACATGGTGACAAAAAAGTAAAGTTTAAATATTTTTTAAGATATTCAAATTCGCAAAATAACTGCTATTGAGGTGTTTCCTAATTTTTACACTCATATCTTTTAATTGCTGATAGTATTCGATTGTCTGTGCTATGTTGACTATACTCTCGAGTAATGAGGAATTTGGTATTCTGTTGTATACACGCAATTATAGAAGCGTAGTAGGGTGGTAAGCCTCTGTTATTAGATTATTATTACAATGGCAGCTATTGTTAATATGTACTTTAAAATACAGTTGATATTTGATGATTTTACATTTAATAATATTAATTTTGCAGGAATGTGTTGCTCTGAAGATTTGGATTGAAGAACTACAGGATCAAATTAAATTTTTGATTCAAAATGAATCTATTCTATCGGAAAAATTATATGAGATTCTTCTTCGAAATGCTATAGAAGCTGACGAAATATCGTATTGTCGTTCTTTACACATATTAATTTACCATCACCGATATTTGCCGTTCGAAGAAAGCGCATCAATCGTTTTTAACGAGGAACTTTTCAAACATCTTATTGCTAAAGACGCTTTATCAGCTTACATTAATTTTTTACAGGTACATATTTATATAATTTAATTTTTCGACCAACTTTTAGAGTTGTTTAAAAAAAAATCATGGTGACATCGCAAAAACAGCGAAGATTTGATAGTTTTTTCAAAAGCTGAAAATATTGATCGAAAACATATAAAATGCTATAACTTGGCCACCAATTAAGATACAAAACTGTAATTTGGTATAGAGCAACGAAGTATGTATTAGCATTTGTGGTTTAATACTTTATAGTAAACGGGCGTAGCCTCGCACCTGTAATAGGCTTAAAGGATATAAATATTTCTAAAGTACTAAATGTAAATCATTCAAAATGGCTAACAAATTTTCTAGCTCCATCTCATCTTCTTCTACACCGCTTAGTGTATTATTACACGAGGCGACAAAAGTTGCTAATTCTCGGGCGATTCTCTTTTGCTGTCGCCCATTACCTTCACACGAGCAACTTGTGTTGCGCAACTCTGTTCGAGTTTTTTTCTCATTCTCTTTCACTTTACTTTAACCCATTGTCTACTCTTTACTTTAACCCATTGTCGTTTCTTTTTCCTTATGGGTATTTGGGCCACTTTATCACATATATTAATCAGTTCTGACAATTAAGAAATACATTTTATTTAAAATTCAAAATTAAAACAAAGATTATATGACAGACTTTCACATAAGTATGTACATATGTCACCCTTTTCGCTATCGTCTGAATCAATTTGTATGGCTTTCTCCATACATTTCACAATATCTTTAATTAATTCGATTTTTTCGTCATACTCCATTTTCTAAAATATTTATATTATATTATGTATATCTGTATACATATTTGCAAATTACTTGCCAAAAGATGAAATTAAATTTTTTAAATATATTCCAAATATTAATTTAAAAAAAATATAGGCAAATGCAACTATGTACTACGAAAGAAAGAACACGAATGCCGAAAAACGTCGCAGCGAACTGCTACGAATGAGAACACAAAGCGAGTTGCTGAACACTGGAAACTCGGCGCGATTCTCCTCTCCTCGTCGCCCCCTCGCCTATAAACCAAGAGTTGCCGAGACAAAAGTTGCTGCGTGTAATAAGCGAGTTACTCGGCTATAACCGAGTTTATAATAGCGCTTTCCTTCTCATACACACCACAGCGTTGTTGCACTGTTTGAATAAAATAAATTTATTGAAGCATTTTACTAACTGCTCCCAAATATGATGATCCATAATATGTATCAATAAAACCTTAGATTATTTCTTGTTCAGAAGTTAAATGTTCTTTGCAAGAGAAGTTTGAATGTTTTGATATTGAATTGCGTTAGTTTTCCTTCAACTGAGTAGAGTTGCAAACCATAGTAGGGATATAAAGTTTGGTTTACTCCTGAAAATATGTAGCCGTTTTAAGGCCCTGCGAATTGCTCGAATATAATCAGTAGTAACATGGTACAACTTAATACTCTTATAGTTGGTAGTATATTAACCTTGGCTATAAAATCTTTTTTGTACCCTGACCAAAGAATAATAAGTTAGCCACGATGTTTGTAACACCCAAAAATGTCGGTGACTCCTGAAGTATATGTATTGTATACCTAAATGATCAGCGTGACGAGCTATGTCGATTTAGCCCTATCCATCTGTCCGTCTGTCTGTATGTATATGCGCGAACTTGTCCTTCAGTTTTTGATAAATATATCGATCTGAAATTTTGAACGCGTTACTCATTAATCGGAACCGCCGATATCTACTATATCATAAGGCTGCCGTGCAAACAGAACGATCGTAACCAAGTCCTTGTATGGAAAACTTTTTCATTTGACGGGATATCTTCAGGAAATTGACACGAAATATTGTCTAAGACAATAGTGTATTGGCAGAAGAAATTGTTCCGATCGGATCACGATCACGATCGGAATCAAATGCAGGAATGGAAATCTTTTTCAGGATTGGGTCCTCAAATTTTGCCTTTTTGTAGAGCAGAAAATTTTATATTAAAATATCACTTTTTTAAAGTTGCGCATTTCTTTGCTTTGGAGATAAATAATTTTATTGCTAAATATCAAAAAATTTCTTATAAAGTATATGGGTAAAGGAAAAAAAATAAATTTTTTCACAATTTACTGGAATTAAAGATCTTATAAGGGACCATTTTTATACTCTCGCAACAAAGTTGCTAAAGAGAGTATTATAGTTTTGTTCACATAACGGTTGTTTGTAAGTCCTAAAACTAAAAGAGTCAGATATAGGGTTATATATACCAAAGTGATCAGGGTGACGAGTAGAGTTGAAATCCGGATGTCTGTCTGTCCGTCCGTCCGTCCGTCCGTCTGTCCGTCCGTCCGTCTGTCCGTCCGTCCGTGCAAGCTGTAACTTGAGTAAAAATTGAGATATCATGATGAAACTTGGTACACGTATTCCTTGGCTCCATAAGAAGGTTAAGTTCGAAGATGGACAAAATCGGCCCACTGCCACGCCCACAAAATGGCGGAAACCGAAAACCTATAAAGTGTCATAACTAAGCCATAGATAAAGATATTAAAGTGAAATTTGGCACAAAGGATCGCATTAGGGAGGGGCATATTTGGACGTATTTTTTTTGGAAAAGTGGGCGTGGCCCCGCCCCCTACTAAGTTTTTTGTACATATCTCGGAAACTACTACAGCTATGTCAACCAAACTCTACAGAATCGTTTCCTTCAGGCATTTCCATATACAGTTTAAAAATGGAAGAAATCGGATAATAACCACGCCCACCTCCCATACAAAGGTTATGTTGAAAATCACTAAAAGTGCGTTAACCGACTAACAAAAAACGTCAGAAACACAAAATTTTACGGAAAAAATGGCAGAAGGAAGCTGCACCCAGACTTTTTTTAAAAATTGAAAATGGGCGTGGCGTCGCCCACTTATGGACCAAAAAGCATATCTCAGGAACTACTCCACCGATTTCAATGAAATTCGGTATATAATATTTTCTTAACACCCTGATGACATGTACGAAATATGGGTGAAATCGGTTCACAACCACGCCTTCTTCCCATATAACGCTATTTTGAATTCCATCTGATGCCTTCTCTGTATAATATATACATTAGGAACCAATGATGATAGCGGAATAAAACTTTACACAAATACGGTATTTGAGCTGAGGTATCCCTTGTGGAAAAATTGTCGTGATCGGACTATAACTTTTCAAGGTCCCTTATATCGAACACGAAAAACTCAGTGCCTAACCTAACCTAACCTAATTTTTCACCGAAAATATCGGTAAATCTCTCAGAATTTAATTCTAATTAATTTAACAGCAAAATAAAATAACAGCAAAATAAAAAAATATGTAAATAACGGATAATGAAATCTCGATTATCACTTTATCATGCGAGAGTATAAAATGTTCGGTGACACCCGAACTTAGCCCTTCCTTACTTGTTAGAGCAGTAAATTCCCTACAACACTATGAACTTTTCGTTTTATGAAAATTTTTTTCATTGAGTTATAAAATTAACGGTTAGGCTTACGAAAAATCGTAAGATACCTTTTTATTAGAGTTTAAAATTTCGTACAGAATAAATAAAACAAGATACTTTTCAAGTAGTTGGAAGTTGATTTTTTCAGATAATATGAAAAAATAGAAAATTGTCCATTACAATTAGAACTCATATTTGGACAGACTTTCTTAGAGGTGTCTAATCATCTATTTTTCACAGTGCCAAGCGAAAAAAAATATTCGATTTTTGTTTACCCATCCTAATGTTCATAGGTTGCTATATTTATAATATAATTTAGGTATTTTGTATGTAATGCAAACTTTAATTTATTTTCAATTCGTTTTAGTATCAAACTCCCCGCCTGAATTACCGCAGCATTACCGTAAGCAATATTTTTGATTGTGCAAAATCAACAGATATTTGGATAAAATGTGCAGCCTTGCGCTGTCTTGTAATAAATAATTTTAATTGTGATGAATTAAGGATCAGTGACAGAAATGTAATTAAGCAGTTGTTGGAATCTGTTCGATCAATCAATGAAAATTTTTATATACAAAATAAAGTGTAAGACTTATTACTTTTTATATTTACCATAGTGTATGTAAATAAAATAATTATTTTGAGTATATTTTTAGAGAAATAAAAGAGCTTGAGTACGGGGCTGTTATTGAACTAATTGAATACATTCGACTCTTAACAGAAATACTTAAAAAAATACCTTTGAGTCTAGGTGCTAAAGACTGGGATAACATTATAATTGGACTAGGTTCTTGGGTACCAAGCGTACATAAATCGATCAAAAATATTGAAAATCCAAAGGTTAGTTTTGTAAACATGTGTATTGTAATTTTTCATAGTTGTATTTTCCGTTACAGATGGCGTTATTTACGATCAATATTTGTAAGCTATTTTCTACCTTCCTAGAGTTTATAAAAGGCGAGAAGGAACGTAGTTCGACCGCATTGCTGAAAGATATGGTAGATGAATGGGAGTCGTTATTTTCAAAGGATGCAATTTGCAAAATATTCGAATCGTTTTTTGATCTTTTACATCTACAAGGTAAATATTTTCAGCGAAAATTGAAAATTACAGGCTTGGTTAGATAACGTAGTTTACTTTGTAAATCGCCTCATTAACGTATCTATGTTACTCAGGGTTGTTGTGGAAGCATTTTCATTAGTGTCACAAAATCTGATTATTTTTTTGTGTGAGTATGAATGATTTTACGACAAATCGAAATACATAAATTAAAAGTTATTTCTCAATTCTCTCATATGTAAGTGATAATTGAGATATCTTTGTACATGTGTTCCTTGGTATTCTAAATAGCGCAAATCTAAATAAACATGCCAATTGCATTGAATTTTTAAGAAAGATAGTACAGTGCATATTAGAACAAATTTGTGCAAAAATAGTGCCCCTTAAGGTGTGCTATCTTAAGTCTAAAAATGATCTAAATCGGCCCATAACTTCTCAAACCTGCATATACGAAATCTATTACCGTAAATATCGGATACTCTGTTCGAAATATTAATGAAACATCTTTGATCTTTGAAAACGGTGAAAAACGTCAGTTACAATTCTATGGTCGGCTCTTTCTTTTCGTTTTTGTAGTTTAGTAACTGCTCAATAAAAAATAGTGATTACCGTCACATGTTACTACTTCTCGAAAACTTGAGTGTGAAATACAAATATAAATACAAATTTCGTATTTTTATTTATGTATGTATATTCAGAATTTTAGACATTGTCGCTACAGCCACTTCTACTGCCAATACGTACATTTTATAGTACAAAAGCTTAGTTGGATTTACAATTTTAAATAGTAAAACTTTGAAAGAGATAAATAAATAATAAGTAAAGTGTATATATGTACATTTAAAACTGCGAGAAATCACATGCAGATTTTAAAGTAACATCTCGCTGCAAGTGGAACTTCGACTGTGTTTCGAGCATTATCGTATATTTTGAAACTTTATCCATACTTTAATGAGAACTTATAAAGTGACATAACCAAACATTAGCATTAGTGTATGAGTCATAGATTAATGTTTACAAAAGAATGACACTTTGGTGCACACCAACTACTTGACTTACAAATTGTTAAACAATTAGATTTTTTCTTGCTTCCCATGATAAGCTAAATTTTTTTTTTTTTTTCAGAAAAGTTCACACCCGAATACTTCATGGTGTTGTTTAGGGAAATAAAAAGAGTAATAATACTTTCCGATTTTGATGTCATTTACAACGTAAGTATTCTTTATATTTCATTGATAATTAATATAAGTAATATTTTATATAGTTTTGCAAGCGTAGTCGAACCACATCTACGGAAAATGTTTTCAACATTTTGCTCAAAAACTTCTTTAACCCCAACATCTTTTTAAAAAAGACCTGCCATCATATTTTACATGAATTGACACATGCCTATGTTGTTGAAGACATTAAAAAAGTTCACACATTAAATGATGATCATGGTGGAAAAACTCAGCATTATTTAAAGTTATTTGAAGGGGTTTTAACATCTGAACTTAATTTTCTTAATAAGTATATATCAGAATTCAGGTAATTATATAATGTTGTAATATTTATTTTGAAATAATTATTTTTTTGATTCATTATATAGTTTCAAAATATCTGAAATAGATGAATTCGAGCCTATTGATGTTGAAATGGGATTTAGCTATTTCTTGATGTGGGACTGCATAATACATACCTGTGTTAAATCTCCACTCAATATACGAAATATATACACTTCTTGGCTTTATGAAAACAAATTTTTCGAGGTAAATTTTAATTGGGGTACTCACAACCTATCGTAAAGCATCGTAAAATCGTAAAGTTATAAATTTTTACACTTGTTTAAAAAAATTGTTGTTGGATTTCATACAAAAATGAGTTTACACATTTACAGTTTTCAATGCTTTGTTTTCGAATCATTATAACTTACAACTTTATGAGACTTGTGAATTGCACAAATGTTTCTTATATTACGAGTACTTCATAAACTGGAATTGCAAATATATACATACATATGAAGCAGGTTATACCGTTGTGTAGTCCAGAGGTGCTTAAGCAATAGCTCTTTTGACTCCGGAAAACATTTTTTATAACAAACACCGCATTTTTAACAGAAAGCCAAATGATCACAACAAGTAAGTCTCTCTCGAGACTGACAGGACAGTGCGCTTTTACATAGCTATAGCTTGAGACGACGTATGTATTTGTTGTTGTAATTTGTATACTCTTGCAACATGTTGCTACAGAATATAATAGTTCACCTAACGGTTGTATGCATATACGGTTATATATACGGTTATATATATATATATGTAAATGATCAGGATGACAAGTTGAAATACGGAATTCTTTGTACGCCCGTGCAAGCTGTAACTTGAGTAAAAAATTGGACCATTGCCACGCCAACAAAACGCCTTTAACCGAAAACCTATAAAGTGCCCTAGCTAAGCAGTAAATTAAGATATACTTGTAAAACTCTAATTTGGCACATGGGATCGCAGTGGCAACGGGAATCTGTGGGCAAAAATTTTGTCTCGCCCTCTAATAAGTTTAATGTACATATCTACTGAACCACTAAAACTACAACAACCAAATAAGCCCAGCGCATATATTATAAGAACTCCTACCGACAGTGTGGAAATGAATGATAACCTCGCTCACTCTCATCAAAAATCCATATTTTTTATTTCTTAAAGCTGATTTCGTTAGTTACTAAATCGTAAAGCAGATGAACCACTTCTCATTAGAAATGAAAATTTGCAAAAATAGAGCTTTTTCGAAAAGTATCTCTGTTTATATTTTTTCAAAAGACGGCCGAAACCTTTTTATTACGTTCGCTACAAAACTCCTATACATCCATGAAATTCAGTTTAACGTAAAAATTATTTGAGGATTACAGAACTTACGAAACAACATTTAAACATACTTTTTAAAGGTGGCAAATTAACACACAAAAAATCGCTTCTTTTTTAATTTTACATCAGATTAGATAAAAGGTTATAAATCTCACTAACCACTTTTTATAAATAATATGAGAAACAGCAACTACGATTTATTGTTAAAGTCACATTATTTTAATTTCAGATACAATTTTTTCTATTCTAGCATATGAGTCAAACGAAGTGCATTTTTTGAACAACCTTACATGCCATTGTGACGTGATTTATTTATTTTTAAAAATACGCTCTTCCATTTCAGTGGTTGTTGTATTAATTTTTTAAATGATTCTTATTTTTCAGAAATTTTTGCTTTTTGTTATACGGGCGATGCCAGTAGAAGTTTTAAAAAACCATGACAGTAAATTTCTATCGTGTGAAATTTTCAATCGTCTTTCCAGGAAACAACTTAATGGTTTGTATTAGTTATTGTGTCTTCAGTATTATATAAAAAATCATTATCTTCTTCATCCTCGGCAGAAAAATAGATATTTTGTTCCGTCTGGTATTCTTCACTTTCAACCAATTCTGAACACGATATATAATCTTTGACAGGCAAAAAGGTATCAGGTTCTAAGTTTTCAGTTAATACTGGGGGCGGCGCCAGATGTATGTTAAGATTAGATATAAATTTATTTATCCATACTGTGAGATTGTTGGCTAAGACTTGCTGATATTCTCTTAGGTTACTTGTAGTGTAGAACTCATTATCTAAGTTTCAAAAATTTAATGAAAATAATTATATTTTAAGAATTTTGATATAGGAGATTAGCCGATAAATTAATATACGAGTATTATTACATTATATTTTCATTTTAGAAACAGGGTTTATTATTTATAAGAAGTTTTAGAATTTACATACCTGTAAAATTTCTAATTTGCTCTAATATAACTGCGCAAAGAGTTGACCGCTCATCTATCAAAAACTGGTCGTTAAGTAAAAAATCTCTCATTTCCTCAAATAACACACAAATAATCTTCCTTATTTGACGTCGCTGCTTACGTAGTATATGCTTTTTGAGTCTGCGACATTGTCGCTTCTGCAACACTTTAGCAACTCTTTCTAAACGCTTTTCTTCTTCAATATAAGAAAGCGCTGTATTTATGCTATAGGATACAACTTTAGATTTGTGATCCAAATGATGTTTTAACGACTTTATTTGTCGTTTTCTAAGGAAACTCTTGTGTACGTCTAGTGTATAACGTACGCGCTTTACATCGGGCATAGCCAATTGCTCTATACGTGTCGTACAATTTGGCATAATAATCTTTTTTTGGTAATATCTAGGTCTTTTTCGAGGTGCAGCCACATTTTCTCGCGGGGTGGATAAGTAACACATATGTTCCTCTTTGGTAAGAACATCACGGTCAATTATTACGCTACCGGTATGCTTACAGGCATATTCGGGGTTGTATTGTGGGCACACGCAAAAGAATTTGTATCCATATAAAAGCGGCGCCCGTTTGGGTCTTTTGTATTTATGTTTTATGGAGGCGCACTGAGTTTTTCGTTGATGCAGCAATGCTTTCGCGGCCTCGAGTTCTTGTGAAACGGTTAGTTTCTTGACTGGGTCCAGTTGAATTTCGATTACACTAGGAATTTTATCAAATGTTGAATACATTTTAAATATTTGATGATCTTAATAAACTTAAATAACAGAATAAGAAAATGTTTTTTCTGGCATTTGATTGTTATTTTTTTTATTTTTATAGATGAAAATTTAACTCTTGAAAGGTATGCTTGCCATTTATATATCGAAGTTTTGAAAAAATTACCAGCAGTAGTTCGGAAGTGGTGGAGTGTTTCCCCATCCCGCCAAAAAGCTTTTGTAGATAAATTGACTATTAATTATGTTTCACCTTTAATCTGCGAAGAGGAGTTAAAAGCAATAGGTGCTAATAAAGAGAGACATGAAAATATGCAAGTAAGTATAATGTTAATTTTTAATAAATCAATATTTATCCTAAATAATAAACATTTATAAAGGTGTCCGTTCATTACTCAACAAGAGAAGTTATAGCAACGTATTTCATTGATGATGTACGAACGGAACTTACGATTACACTTCCATCTAATTATCCATTAGGCCCGATTAAAGTTGATTGCGGAAAAAGTATTGGGGGCCGCTTATCATCACGTACCGATGGCATGCAGCTAGCGTTATTCTTAATGCATCAGGTAAGCGATTATTACATTCATATTATATTTAAACAATCTTAATGAAATAAGTAAAAAAAATCTTAAAATGATTTGCCAAAACTATTTTTTGTATAAATTCATTCCATACGTACTTTGTACTTTGATATATGTATTGTTCATTACCAATGAATCCTAGAATCCGGATTAAAGCAAAATCAAATTCCGAACAATTTGACAGAACAATTTTTAGATCAGACTACTATAGGATATAGCTGTCATACAAACTGACCGATCAAAATTAAGTTCTTGTATGGAAACAGTACAACCGATCTTAACATTATTATTTTTTTTAATTAGAGTATAAAAACAGCTCCTAACATAAAGAAGATTATCAAATTTTACACGAATTTATTTTTGTATTTGCTATCATTAAAATTGCAATCCTTTTCTCCTTCTTTGTATTATCTTTTTATCTATATTATTTTTATCGATTGTGCCACATGACTAAATTAATTAATAACAGGATGAGCTCTTTGCTTTCTTCGCATATTTTTAAATAAACCATAGTACCATATAATTGATATAATAAACTCTCTTGCTGTTGCAAAGCTGTTGCACGGTGTAGGGATTGTAAGGATTTCAAAGTTTTACAACTATAAAATATGCAATGGCTGTAAAATATGCTACGCCAAAACCTGTGTTAATTTTCGTGCAATGAGGAAAAACAAAATCATTTCCACGCTGTAATTTCACTGATATTTATGTATGTTACTACAGTGGTATATGACCTTTTTTAATTTAGTGCAGGAGCAAGAGAATCCCCCTAATATTACCAAACTGACTAATATAGCACATTGTTAATTACTTTTCATACAGAACGGAACAATAATAGATGGATTAGCACTGTGGAAGAATAACTTGGATAAAAAGTTCGAAGGTGTCGAAGAATGTTATGTGTGCTACACCGTTATTAATCAAGATACCTATCAGTTACCTAAACTCACATGCAAAACTTGCAAAAAGAAATTTCATGGATCGTGTTTGGTGAGTGCCATTTTATACAAAATTCATAAATTTTTTATCACTATATTTGACAAAGGATAATGTTTAAAGTGAATTTAATAATCATCCAATATATGGAATATTAAAAAAAAGCAATTACATAAAAAAAATCATTGGACATGGTATTGAAATTATTTTTGCATTTATAAATAAAATTAAACGAACATTTTTATGTGAATATATGGTGAAATATTTAGGAAATTTATGCTTTCGAAGCATTGTTGAATTTTTTTGTATTGTTCAAATTCTAGGAATATTTCCCATTATTTTTTGTCCACTGTATTTGGGATGATTATCATCTTCAATTCAATCTTCCAATTGTTCATTAAAAATAATTCAATTAACACTTTAATTAAATTTAAAACATATTTATGTTTTTTATTATGTTAGTATAATGTTTATTTTTTCATTATATTTCACTACATTATAATACATACCCAGACGGAAAACAGTTTTGACGCAGCGGGTTTTGGTTCCTTGTGGTATCCGTAGTTCTGTTAATATCTTTATTTATTTTATTTGAGTAATTTAAATTCATATATTTCGGCGGGCACTGCATGATTTTGTACCATATAAGAGTAACCGTTAATTATCTCAACATTTCCTTTTTAAGGTAGTAGTCTGGTAACTTATGCCTATTTTCAAGACTTCTTTGGAGGATGGTTTTTTATAGGAAAATAAAAATACATAAGTTATCTTGAATATTTAGAGTATTTTTATTTACGTAGTGAAAATAAAGAAAAAAATTATTTGAAAAAATTTGATACTTTATTATTATTATTATTGTCACTCGAAGTTGGAACCTCAAAAAAAAGCACGTGGGTGGCCCGGGTGATTTTGGCTCTTGGTGTGATCTTGATTTCAGATTATATTCTTGATTATTCTTAATCTATAGACACGTCATTCTGGTCGGAACGACTAAAGTTAAACTTCAAGGACAAATAACAAAATGGCGGACTTTGAAAAAAAGTCCTTTTACTTTAGCAAAGAAAGGATCGTAAAATAAAAATTCTCGTTAGTACCGACGAGAACTATAAGTGTGTAGAACAGCCTGTTAAAATTTGAAAGCAATTCGGTTCAGTAGAAAAAAAGTTAGGACAGAGGCCGACCAGAAAAACAATGTTTTGAGAAAAACGCGTTTAAAGTTCAGTCGACCTTAAAGGTTGGACTCCGAGGCGCTCTAGGAAACTCGTTATAACTCCCGAAATATTTCGAATTTCTGTTTGAAATTTTCAGAGTATATTCTCAAACATTGTACTTTCAAATTAAGCAAAAAAATTTCGATTTTTTGAACACAAGTTGCCAGACTACCTTACCTTCCCCACCTTTGCGAGGTCAAAATTCTAATGGCTTACACCTTCAGGAAATCACGTGAACTATCGGAAATTGAAATAAAATGCTTAAGCAGGTTTTGGAAAGGTTCAGGCACAATGACGAGACATGAGATTCAATTATCGGAGTTTTGCCGATATCAATAAGTACTGTCCTTAGCCGTAAAAACTAATTTAACTTAACATATTGCGATAGTGTAAAAATAATAATGGATAATAAAATATATGTTAAAAAAAATATATTTTTTTTAGTATTAGCCTGTCAACAATTGCATTATATTCCTGTTCATACATTTTAAATATGTACAAACTAAATGTATTTTTATCTACCTAACTTTACTTTCAGTATAAATGGTTTACAACCAGCAGTAAATCAACATGCCCAATCTGTCGAAATGTTTTCTAGTGATGAAATGAGTCAACCATTAAAAAAAGACAAGCAAATCGTGGAGAGGGAAGGATGTTGTTCATTCCAAGGCTGCTTACAAAAAAAATTAGTGGAAACTATAAATATATGTACTAATAAATATTCACGATGGTTTTTGATATAGTTAAATATTCAATTCTGGTGAAAACGAGTTAACACTCTAGATATGTATATGTAGCATTGACTATCGGTTGTCTATTCAAAGCACAACCGCTATGTCTTCAAAGAAGAATATATATTTATTTAATACATTTTGGATTGTTTATATCTTGTTATTGCATTGAGCTATGTGTAAATTTTTATCTTATAATTCATCATCCCTGTCGAAGTAACGTAAATAGGTGACAAACGCAAATTTTAAATTGTATAAAAGAATTAAATTAATAAATAATGTGCCCTGGCGTTTCCATTTTGAGAAAAATTAAAAATTATAGTTGATATCATTAATATTGGAGAAGCTCCCGCGAGAAATGAAAGCGGATAGTGCCGACTTGAGGAAGGACGAAGTTTTTACGAAAGGTGTGGTTAATAAGGTGTGCCAACGAACGTCACAATGATAGGAGTTCTAACGTGACACTATCCTATTAATACTCATCCTTTTTGACAAGAGATGGAGCGAAAACATCTGACACTTCTCCTTGTTTTCGCTAGACTCATCTCGGTAATTATAGCTTCTCCAACACAAATTCATAACAGGCTCGAAGCGCTTTGTCAATATGGTACACGGTCATTAGGGTGGGTCGATTCCGGACTTTTTTCGATTCGGTATTTCTAATAGTGCGGAAAAGTTGCCTTAGTACTTCCTGATTCCAATGCAACTTTTTGTTTTGAGATCGGATTGCATCTTAAACCCGAACCTCGGCCTTGAAATTTCGGAAATTCGCCTAAAATCGTGAAATTGTCTACCTAGCACCTGAAATACGCATCTCATGGCAAAATGTATAAAACAAAAGTTATTTGTCACGTCATTTGCTACCGAAGTGGTGTATGTGATCATGGCCGTAGGACGAACCGTTCCCGAGATACGAGCGAAAAGGCGGCGCGCCACAGCGCAAGGTCAAAATTGTTGCAGCTCTCAGCTAACCTGTATTGGTCACCCAGAACTCACCGCGTGGAGGTAGCTGCTCTTCGGGTTCCTCCCAAGCCCAACCCAACCAACCAACCATATGTCAGGCTTGTTTTAGTCTGAATCTGTGTCAAATTTATTGATAAAATCAGATTTTGTACTAAACTTTGGCACTTGTTGCCTAGATTTCAGTGTAGAGCGTATAAAAAGATCACGAGATTGGGGGCCAATAACTTTAGAAGATGCCTCTGTCACCAGTTTGACGATTCTCTCGACTGCCACGGTGTGAGAGGGGAATTCACTAAATTTCCATACCTCTGCAGTGTCTCCCAACAGCCCTTTTATGAGTTCTTCGTTAGAAACTGAACAAAGAACTGGTGGAACAGTCAAGGTAATAGTCTTCCAGTTAATCATATCGTAATAAGTATTAGCTTTGAAATTCAGCTTTGGCACTTTATTACATCTAACTCTTCCATTTATGGTGTCAGACTCTGCTTCTCTGGCTGCCAGAAGACGGTCAAGGGCCAACTTTCTGACTTCTATCCGTTCGTCAGTCATCATACTAAGGAGAATGTTTTCTGGAAGAGCAAAGAAAGCATTCTGTTGAATGGATGAATCGACAACCTTGCGCAGTTTAGCGGGTAAGTATCTCGACCTTTGAATTGCAGCATAGAGATGGCGCGAGCCATCTTTGATTGAACTGTTGAATCTTATTGAGAACCACAAAGGTGAGTAAACTGTAAGTATGTACTTGACCAAAATCTTTATTTCCTTTGTTGGTTTGTCAGAATTCTATTTGCACAGGTGAGCCAGCGAGATTTGCACATGTTACCTGGATGCATCGACGCTAAATCTGAGGAACATTGACCGGAAATAACAGCTTCTGATATTTTATAGAGATAAGCTTGGTCTGTGCTAAGTTGGGTCGGATTAGTAACCTCAGAAGGTAATTGGCAGGATGGAAAACTTTCAAATTTGACAACAGGCAACTTCTCACAATAAGGGAGCAGTTTACCTATGTCGCCAGAGAATGTATTTGGACTCTTTGAGACACCATCTATGTGTTCGAAAAGAGCACGGAATGGAAGTTCGTTGAAATGTAGAAGACAAACAACCCACTGTAATGGCCTACCTATTCTTTCTTCTAGTTTCCGAATGATTCCACCTTTCCAACCTGTGTTCGTGTTGGTGCCATCAGCACCGACAACTTCTAGTTCCACATCAACTGAATTGTCTTGTAAATGTTGCCATATAGCTTGCGTCTCATCCTCAGCTGACCCGGAAGGAGAAGTGACGTGGCCAAAGTAATGACAACCAGGTTCCGCTATAAGAGAAATATGTTCCTCTTTGACAGTGTCGCGGTAGTACTTTTCACCTTCGCTGACTTGTGTAAGTGTATTGTCTTTGCGGCCGTCAAAATACAGCCCATATCAATACTTTCGGTGTTCTGGAGCTTAACACCAACACTTTTTTTTGCCCGACTAATCTTGCTTTTGTCAGTGACAAAGCTAGCCTGATCCTCTGTTATCAAACCTGCTTTTTTGGCATCCCGAAAAGCCGATGAAACAATCAAGGCCGCTGCTCTATCACTTACTCCAAATCTTTGGGCAGCTAAAGCAGTGTGTTGTAATACTAGTGTGTTTCGTTTGGTTTTAGAGGATGGAAGAGAAAATTCATCATCACAATCGTTTTTCGAAGAATCAATGTGCGACGCGCCTACATTGTTGTCGTCTGTATGAGAGTCTGGCTGATCTGAATGGTCACGTGTTCTAGCTGATACTTTTCTGGTAAGTGTTGATGTTGAATGACGTTTTGAAAGCTTTTCTTTACGTTCATTTTTCTTTGTAATCTTTTTTGTTTCAGGTAGATCAACACTTCCAATGCGACCAATTCTTGTGGTTCTCTGGTCCAAGAGAAATGGTTGTTCATTGATAGGAACTTTCCTTTCCTTTGGACAAGTGCAAGAAGAAAAATAAATTCATTTACAAGCAGCGATGTCAAATAATTTTCCGACAGAAGAGACAAAGTCGTCTCTTTTAGAGCTCAAACCTATTGGGTTCCTTAAAAACATTTTTTTAAGAGTCAGAAATTTCTTATGGTATGTGGTGAGCATTTGTACAACTCTGGTGTGTGAAACTATCGGAATAGATGACTTTTTGAAAGTATTTTCAACCTTTTTTGCAACTATTTCTGTAACCTCTTTACTCCTAGGTTCATAGTTGTCAGTTGTCGCCTCGGAGTCGCCCTATCCCAAATCTTTCAAACTGATAACACAAAAGAACATCCTGGTAAGTAGGTAACTGGGACTCAGAGAGATTGTACGGATATATGCCAAACACAGGACATTTCTGTCTAAATTTAAATTTAGATACAGACATTTTGAGTTCTGTGTTTTGTTGAGAGAATATAAGTGATAGCACCTGGCGAAATCAACGACAAGAGTGAAGGAACTCGATGAAAAAATATTTGTGTGGAGACCTATCCGAACGTGTCCTTTGGCGTAGGTGAATGAATGTGAGTGATAGCACTCGGCGAAATCAACGTCAAGAAGTGTGGCCGCAAGCCGATTTTCACCTTGCGCTGTGGCGCGCCGCCTTTTCGCTCGTATCTCGGGAACGGTTCGTCCTACGGCCATGATCACATATACCATTTCGGTAGCAAATGACGTGAAAAATAACTTTTGTTTTATACATTTTGCCATGAGATGCGTATTTCAGGTGCTAGGTAGACAATTTCACGATTTTAGGCGAATTTCCGAACTTTCAAGGCCGAGGTTCGGGTTGAAGATGCAATCCGATCTCAAAACAAAAAGTTGCATTGGAATCAGGAAGTACTAAGGCAACTTTTCCGCACTATTAGAAATACCGAATCGAAAAAAGTCCGGAATCGACCCACCCTAACGGTCATACAGCCTTATACAGAGGGACTGGCCATTCGTCGACACACTTGAGTAGTTTGTGAGTTCCGTGGTGTGAACCCGCACTCTCGCACCTAAGAGAGTATTCAATATAAATATGACGTGGGAGGAATGTACTTCGATGCCTGTCAGGGTTTTAACGGGACGAAGCAGTCTCAGAACCAGGGTTCACCAAATCCAAAATTATAGTTTTAAACATAATCCTTTCCAAAATCCCAGGTGTAAAGTCCGAGTCCTGTGCACAATTAGCAAGCACACCAACCGTTACCAATAGCTGGTTGTGCTGTAACCGGAAAGATCGACTGGATTTTAATACTTTTTCACACAACTCCGTGAAAGGAGACTCGACACGCACCACCTATTCGTCGATTTCAAAGCTGCTTTCGACAGCACGAAAAGGAGCTGCCTCTATGCCGCGGTGTCTGAATTTGGTATCCCCGCAAAACTAATACGGCTGTGTAAACTGACGTTGAGCAGCGCCAAAAGCTCCGTCAGGATCGGGAAGGACCTCTCCGAGCCGTTCGATACCAAACGAGGTTTCAGACAAGGCGACTTCTTCAATCCGCTACTGGAGAAAATTATTCCAGCTGCAGAACTTAATCGAGCAGGTACAATATTTTATAAGAGTGTACAGCTGTTGGCGTATGCCGATGATATTGATATCATCGGCCTCAACACCCGCGCCGTTAGTTCTGCTTTCTCCAGACTGAACAAGGAAGCAACGCAAATGGGTCTGGCAGTGAACAAGGGCAAGACAAAATATCTCCTGTTATCAAACAAACAGTCGTCGCACCCGCGACTTGGCTCTCACGTCACTGTTGACAACGTTCGGTGTATTTTACGTGGGTACCTGCTGATGACAGCCCTACTCCACGGCGCTCAAAAGCACAGCGGATCAAATCAATGCGTTGATCGTTCGAGACCCATCTAAAACCTCTGCCGTGCTTTGGGTCCGGCACCCGGTTGCAATGCAACTCCACATTCAACTGACAAAGTCAGTTCTTACGTCACTGTTGACAGCCATAACTTTGAAGTTGTAGATAATTTCGTCTATTTAGGAACCAGCATTAACATCACCAACAATGTCAGCCTGGAAATCCAACGCAGGATTACTCTTGCCAACAGGAGCTACTTCGGACTGAGTAGGCAATTGAAAAGTAAAGTCCTCTCTCGACGAACAAAAGCCAACTTTATAAGTCGCTCATAATTCCCGTCCTGCTATATGGTGCAGAGGCTTGGACGATGACAACAACCGATGAGTCGACGTTACGAGTTTTCGAGAGAAAGGTTCTGCGAAAGATTTATGGTTCTTTGCGCATTGGCCACGGCGAATATCGCATTCGATGGAACGATGAGCTGTATGAGATACATGGCGACATTGACATAGTTCAGCGAATTACAAGACAGCGGCTACGCTGGCTAGGTCATGTTGTCCGGATGGATGAAAACACTCCGGCTCTGAAAGTATTCGACGCAGTACCCGCCGCGGGAAGCAGAGGAAGAGGAAGACCTCCACTCCGTTGGAAGGACCAAGTGGAGAAGGACCTGGCTTCGCTTGGAATATCCAATTGGCGCCACGTAGCGCAGAGAAGAAACGACTGGCGCGCTATTGTTGACTCGGCTATAATCGCGTAAGCGGTGTCTACGCCAGTAAAGAAGAAGAAGAAGAAAATAGGCCTAAAAATGGATAACCAGGCTTTTATAGAACCACGAAGCCTTTTGATGCTAACACAAATTTTTTAAAGCGGCTAATATCAATATCAGCAATGCTCACTTTGGTAAAACTTGAATAGTTGAACTTTCATACAGTTTTGCAATTCGGGTAGGACTAAATATGCAACTTCATCGCATGTGAGCCTAATAGACAGTGTCCAGTTAGAACTCTAACAATAGTGACGAGATGAGCCTTGCTTAACAAAAGTAGTTCAGAGGTCCCCACGCATTCCACTTTAGGCCAGAAGGATATCGCAGCCGCACAAATTTCGGTTGTTGACCAATGCTTGTCAAGCTTGCGCAAGTTGCACATTTCCAACGCTAGAGCGCAAGAGGTGTTGGCTTTCGATGATTCAATTGGGGTGAGGGTCCACTATCTAACGAGCTGATTAGCTTCTTGACAAATCTGAAGCGTATGGTCAACGAGCTCAAATTCAATATAATATCTCGCTATCGGAGTGAAAGCATGCTTTTCTGAAGGAAGGTGCCCTAGCTACATTGATGGCAGACATTTCCCGTTGAAAGGCTCGGCAGTGTACTGGTAGTCTGAAGTTAGAGTTAATGGAGCGTTCACAACAGAAGACCCCCACTTTTCCCTTAAGCTTCGATTCATCCGTGAGAAAATTCACTGCACCTCTTTCATAGCAGATTTACCCCGCCCTCATATACCTCAATGTATGCCCGCAAAGAAAGAACGGCGAGGGTTTCGCGATGCAGTGATCCAAATTACCAGGGATTTAATCAAGGATTTCAGCATGTCCTTTCCTAGAACCAGCTTCTCTGAGCCTTATAGCAACATTCCCCGCAATGCACATGTAGAACGAAAATGTTCAGCTGCTTAGTGAGTGTGGTTTTTCGAGCGCTGTCAACAAGATGCAAGTAGCATAGTAGTAGTATATATATAGTATATCTATAAATCATTATTAAGATGCAATGGTCATTGCCTGGATTAACTTCCCTTAGTCACGAAAATGAAGTAGTTTCCTGTTCTACAAATAAAAATTTATTCGCTGGCTTTTATCAAAAGGAACCTCCTCCTTTAATTTTGAAAACCTATGTTGGCCGTTATTCGCGATCACAGTTTTTCTAAATAAGGGTTTTGTAGCTCAGTCTCGCATTTTTTATCACACACAGGTACTTTAGCGCTGTTTGTGTTCTAATAGTATACCCATCAACCTTCAGAGTAAATATCTCTATTTTTTCTTCGGCTCGAAATCACTGCTTCGGTTTTCTGTCCCACTGCCATCTACCC